>NW_002476085.1:0-14997 GCF_000189635.1 Tetrahymena thermophila SB210
CAACCCCAACCCCAACCCCAACCCCAACCCCAACCCCAACCCCAACCCCAACCCCAACCCCAACCCCAACCCCAACCCCAACCCCGTATTTTAATATAAGAAATTTACTTTTAAAGATTAAAATAACATTTATTTAAGATACTATCAAATTAAAAAAATTAAACTGAATATTAGTAATTGATATTTAATTCAAAAATTTTGCTAAGTTTTAATTAATAAATTATTTTTAGTTAATCTAACAACAAAAAGTTCTACAAATTAATTAATTAGTAAATTAAAAGTTTTGTTGTAAAACAATTTAGCAATAATATTTGAATATGGATGAAAATTCTCAATAGCTTCCTAAAAAATAGCTTGTGTTTTTTAAACCAAAAAGTGTTAATTAAAAATACAATAAAGTGATAAATAACTTTCTCATTAAAAGTAAAAATTTTGATTATTTAGAATCCTGTTATAAACACAAGGGTGTGCAGCCATTTGATAAATCATAGTTAGAAAAATAAAACAACTTTTTCAAATTTACTCAACCAAAAATACAATAAGATGATAAAAAGCTGCGAAATTAAAATAAAATTTAAAATGAAAACTAGCAGGGTAAAATTTAATAAAGTTATGAAGTTGAATCTACAGAAGTAAAGAGTTAAAAACCATTAGATTTAAATAGTGATTTTAACTTTTAAAGAAACATTAAGCTTGGGTTTCCTAAATCTAAATCTTTATATGCATCACCCCTTATGATACCTGCAAGTAATTTAGACTCACTAAATGAAAAATTTTTTTTATAAAATGATGATACTACCTAAGGGACATTTTAAATTAGGTCAAACTCAGTTAGCTAAAATACTACTTTGTACTCCAATAGGTAATTTAGTATTTTTGATAATTCTATTAGAAGAAAATCTAGTGTTTGTTAGTAAAACTTAGACTAAGATGAAATTTTATCATAGGAAATAAATTAATAAACAAACGAAAATCTTCCCCTAAAAATTAATCTTCTATAACAAAAAGAAAAGTTAAAAGATTCATTACAAAGTTATCAAAATTATGAAGCTCATTCCTACAATTTAAAAACGTAGGATTAGTAAAATACTTAGGCTAATTAAAAATGTGAGTTAAGTTAAAGCTAGTAATAATTTATAAAGTCTAAATTAATTCATAAGTAAAATGATTAAAGTTCTGATATAATTAAAATATGTGATTAGTAGTAAAATATGCCTTCTTTAAATAACTTAATGAGCTAAAGTAACAAATCTAAGAATTCTCCACTATAAGATATGAATAATTTTAGTTAAAGTAAAAATAATAGAAATGAAATAACTTTAAGCAAAAATATTCCTAAATAGAAATCACACTCAATGCATGAAGATAATAAGAATAAAACATAGAATCACCTTGATTAAAAATATATTTTATCAAGTAAGCTTTTTCTTGAAATGCATGACTAAAATAAATTTAGTTCTCATTTAAATAACTTAAAATAAAATAATAATTAGACAAAACTACTTGAGGACGAGTTAGATTAATACCTTCCTAAAATAACTATGGATTCCCAAACTTAAATTAAAATTAAAAACAATTAAATATAAAGTTAATATTAAAATTATTACAATCAAGTTTGCTAATATTTAAATGAATTTTAGAATTCACTCCAAGAAAAGAACCATATCTATGACTTTAAGAGTTATTATAACTAATAGCAAGAATCTATGAGATAGGAAAAGAAGATATCATAGATATAATAAATGTATAATTTGCATGCTCATACATAAGAAGAATCATCACCTATAAGCAAATCTGATATCAACTTTTACAAAAATCTTGACTAAGCCTAACAATTTAAAGTTTAATAAATTTACTCTCTTCTATTGAATTTAAATTAAAATTTTTCTCATCTTGTTTTGTAAATTTTATTTATACTAGAATAGATTTAATAAAGATTTAAAATTTAAAATAGAATGAAAAGAAATAAGAAGAAGGTAATGAAAGCTCTTGTTTAAATACTAGGGTTTAATGATTAGATAAAGAACACAGTATTAGAAGAAGACCAAATAAATGTGAAAAAAGATATTGATTTCGGTTTAGGTCTAAGTATTGAAGCATGGAAATTAGTCTATCAAAAAAACATTAAAAATATAGCAAATTTGTAAAAGATTCCAATAGAAACTAATTAAGGCATAGATTACGTACCAATAGATGAAGTAAGTTTATTTAATTAGTTAATTATAGATTGTTAATAATAAATATATCATAACTCTTTTTATTAATACAGGCTTGGTAAATATACTAAATTTTTTAGTATTTTAACTAAAACTTATTTCAGTATATTTAAATTAAATTGCAATACTCTGAGAGACAGAGAAGAAACGATCTTAATAATTATTTAAAAGACATTTCTTCAATGCGATTTTAATAAGTAAATAAACCTAATTAAAGCTTTAAATCATAGCAGCAAATTCAAATTTTTGATAAGAATGTATAAGACATTTTTGATAGAGGTTAATTTGTTAAGTAAGAATAAGTTGTTAAAAGGCTTGAAAAGTATGAGATTACAAAAGGAGAGTTTCCGTTTATAAGCTAGCTTTCTAGGCTTAAGAGTAAGTAAATTGATAAAGCCTTTGATGTTTTTAGGAAAAAAATCTAAAAATGACTTCTCCAAAATATATAAATTATTTTGCTAATTTAGATTTTTTTTTAAAAATAAATAAATAAAATTATTATATTAAGATATCTAAAACATCGATTTTTCAATAATAATTTAGGACTATAACTTAAAATAATTCATATTTGTTAACTAAATTTTATAAATAATTTAGTATTTAACATAAATAACAAAAAAAATAAATTTATTAAAAAAATTTTTTTATTCTCCAATTTATTTTCTTTTGTATTGCCAATATTTATCTTTCTATTTTCTTTATAAATGTTTTGTAAAGTATAAAATCTAATAAATTCTTTATCTTTGCATATATAATTTTTATACATTTTTACTTCATTTTCATCAATTTCGGTTTTACAATTTAATAATTTAATTGATTTCTTTAAATTATTGCTTACTCAAATTAATTTATCGAATTGGTTAATTTATATTTTAAAAATGTTGAAATAATTATTATGAAAAAATCCGTTCAGTTCAAATGTTTTTATTTTGTTGAAATAAAAGAAAAATATGTCTTAATTAAATGATAAGTAAAAGTAAAATGAACGAATGATCTTTTACAATAAAATGTATTTTGTTATACAAATGAATATTTTGTTAATTTTACTATTCAAGTTTTTATTAAAAATAATTGTTAATAACAGCTAGAGTGCTAGTTTATGTGCTTTTTTTAATTTAATCATTAAGCCATCATTTATTTTTTAATTTCTATGGCTTCAAAGTCATCATTCTCTTCTCCCTAAATTCCTTTAAGCTTAGAAGGGGTAATTAAGAATAATTTTTCCAAGTTGATGATAGGAAGCTCTACGCAAACACAAAAAGCAGCAGCGAAAAGAAGTACAAATACAATATCAGATATAGCAGCGTATAAAGCTAATTAGTTATCAAAGTATCTAATACTTTTTTAGTTCAATAAACTTCTCTCAATAACAAATTAGTGTACCAAATACATGCAGAAAGTGACTCTTGAAAGTGGGACCCATATTCTTGCTCCTAAGAGTGCTCTTAAGTAATTTCTCTTTCCAAACATTAAGGGGATGGTCATTAAGAAGTAACCTAAAATGAATCCTATTCTTCCGAAAGCTAAATAAATAGAATGACCTGCTTGAGACCAGTTTTCAATATCTTTTTAAACAGGAATAATGCACCAAACCATAGAACTTATTAAGCTTAACCCTACAAAATAAAGGACGTATCTTAATATACTGTTATTTAAGACTTTGTCTGCAAATTAAACAACAGAGGATGTTCCTATTAATTAATTAGAATAAAATTTAATGATAATTGAAAATAAAAGAAAGCTTAAAATGTTACCAGTTTTGTAAGAACGATAGTAAATACCAGCCAAAACACCAAGGAAGTAAGGACCCATTCTTACCCAAGGTTTTATGTGGAAATCATTATAAAAAGTATCAGGGTTGGTTAAAGTAAAATAGTCAGCTTTATAGTCATTATTAGATGCAATGACAGTAGCGGCAACCTAAGAACCAATAAAGAAAGAAAGAATCATGCCAATACCAATTTTAGAATTCATACTGTAAATGTATAAAAGAATTAAACCAACAATAAAGAATTAAATTTCATTTGAGATAACAAAACCCCATTAGAAGCAGCCTTAAGTGTCTCCGTTATTTGCTAAGTTATCAATCATCAATAAATTTGCCCAGATTCTTGAGTCACAGTTATTTATGTTATCTATTTCTTAGTTGAACATAGGACCATTTCCGGTATATTACCAAATTTACCAGTAGAAGAGGAGTACAATAAAGTAAGTAGGCCATAATCTAATAAAACGATGAGCAATGAAAAGCAATAAGGTAGTTGGCTTTTTATAAAAATGATAATATATAAATAAATATTTTGCAAACAATGTTTTAGAATATAAAGTATGATTTTAGATATTATTACCTTCAATTCAGTTCTATTGGCGAATCTTTCTAAAAATATGGCAGCAAGTAAAAAACCACTGATGTAGAAAAACATATCTACAGCTAATTAAGAAGTAGCAGCAATAGTTGAATAACCAGCAGAAGATTAAATATCACCCTTATCATAAATATTCTTAACAGATCCAAATCTTATCAAGTAAGATTGTCCAATTATAATCCAGACAATGCAGAATACTCTTGTTCCATTTATAATGGCAAAATCAATATGACCTTAGTTCTTGAAAGTAAAGAGCTTGTTGAAATTCTCAACGATACCAAAAGCTCTGCCGATTTTGACTAAGCGACTTTCTTGAGGAAGAGGGTAATCTTCGTTTATATCATTACTCAAAGCAGCTGAAGGAACTTCTTCATTTAGCTACTATTAAAGCCTCATCTTAATGGCTTTTTCCTTTTAATTTAATAATATAAAGTTAATAAACAAAGGTTAGATAATATTATTATTAATAATTTTTAAATATTTGCTTAATCAAAATAGATAGATCTAATTAATTAGGATATCTGATTTTATAAGCTCAAAAAATTAAATTAATTTCTGTAGTCTAGTCTCATTAAAATTAAGATTTTTTTTTTTCAATTTTCGAATAATGGTAAGCAAATTAGTTAGATTTTTTTGAAGCTTAACCAAAAATTTTTCTAAATTTAATAATTCTAAAAATATGATACTTTTGAGCTTTCATATCTGTAAACTATGATTGAACCTAATATAGAAGCAATGCAGATAAAGGCTATAATAATGCTAACAATAACTACACCGGCGTCAACACTTGGAGTATCATTTTAAGCATCATAAGCATTGGTAACTTAAAAATTGGTTTATTACTTAGTGGCTTTCGAAATCAACGTATTTAACAAAAGATTAAACTATGATTTGTTTTCATTTATAATTGTGGATGTACAATCATCAGGTAGACATAATACATATGGAGCAGGATAAACATTTTAGAAGTTATTATTTAGATAAACAGAAATAAAGTTAGTGCCTGTTGCATTTAAGCATCTATCCCTATCACCTAAATTATTAAAACCTGCAGAAGTGCTGCCAGTACAAACCTAGCTTAAAAAACTTTTTGTATCAGTAAGTATTTGTTGTATTGAGTTTTAGCAAGCTAATAATTAGGAATTAGCTCCTAAATTATTGCAGCAGACAAATGAAGCTGCGCATAAAAGTGCTAAAACTTAAAAATATCTATTTAATTTCATTACTATTAGAAATTAATAAGTATGCAAGATCTTTTTGATTTATATTTTTACTATTTAATTATCTTTAAATTGCAAATAATTAAATATCATTTATAGGCTAGAGACTTTGATAAAGATTCTTTTTCATAAGAGTATACCCAAAAAATTTGATTGACGGTGATCTAATTAATTTCTTTGTATTTTTTTTCAAGCATAAGCTATCTCCAAATATAAAAGAATTATAAAAGAAAAAAATAATTGGAGTTCTAATAATCAATCAATAATTAAGTTATTTGTGAAATAATTATTTTCCATATTAAATAAATCTGAGGAATGCTTTCCTATTTGCATCATTTGTGCAGTAAATTAAATCATCAATTTGGAGTTGTTGTAAAAGAATATATTTTTCAAATTAATAAAATTGCACATAGATTACAACGAATATTTTCTTTTTTTATTCTAAATAATAATTTTATCAAAATATAAATATATCATTATACTTAATTTACACGAATCTCTTCCTAAATTAAATTTAAATTTCCATATTTAGCTTTTAATTAAATTTAAGCAACTTTAAAGTTAATTTCACTCAAATTTTCGATTTTTTCATCAAAAAAATGAAATGTTACTTCTTCTATCAATAAAAATCATATTTTACCAATATACAACTTCATTTACTTATTCTAATAGTAAAAAAAATAAATATAATTGCTTTATATTTTTCAGATCAGTTAGTTACTGATAAGGTATTAGGCAAGCAGATTTTCTTATCAAAAATATTTAAATATATGTTTGTCTTTTTTAAATTATATTAATTTTTTTTAATTTTAAAATAGACTTAAAATTTTAATATAGTAGAGTGTTAAATTTAGTTTATATTTTAAAAATTATTTTTTTTCTATTTTAATATTATTTGTTTTTTTTCTGCATTATTTACTTCTTCAAACTAGTTGGAAATAAATAATGAATTTATTTAACTTTAATGTTTGAATCTGATATTTTAAAATTTTACAAATTTAACTGCCTCAAAAAATTAAAATTTTAAAGCTAAATAAAAAAATCTAGTTTATATTTATTTTGTTATTTAGATAAAAAAGTTTTTCATTCATTCATCTATTCATCCACTCATTTCATTTTTGATTACTTATATAATTTAAAATTAATAACAAAATTTCTTAAAAAATTTTAGATAATAAGCTAAAAATCTATCAGTCATGTTTAATAGATTCCGCTTTTATTTTGGATTATACAAGGAAATAAAGGAAACTCCAGAGATTCCTGAGGTCACTAAATTCTTAGAAAACAATAAAATTTTTTAAAAGGCAGCTTTGTCGTTTCATAATTTAAAGTTAAAAGCATGGTAAAAGTTAGATGAGGCAGCTTTTCCAGAGGAATATGAAAACAGAAAGTATATTGATTAAAACTCTAGTAATTAATCTAAAACCTAATAAAATAACTACGATCCATCAAAAAAAGGTTAAAGCTAAACAAAAAGAAAATGAGCGAATAAAAAATAAATTAAATTAGTTAGAAATATAAAAAAATTATGATCATATTAATTTGATATAAAGGTTAATGATAAAATATGAAAATTATCTTTAAAGCTTAGAGTGAGTCAATGTAAAATAATAAAAAAAATATATACTTTGTTTAATCTTATTGACATTTAAAGTTAAAATCTATATGTATCTTAAAAAGCATTACATATAATTTTAGTTTAACCAATTTTAGAATATTCCATCTATTTCTCTTTAAAATTATGAAAAATAAATACAAAAAATAAATATTCTATTAATTACATTGTAATAGATTTTATATCAGAAATTGGTCAAAAATAATAAAAAAAATCAAGCAAAAAAATTAGAAGTAATAATTTTAGTCAATTTATTAATTGCTAATAATAATGTTTATGTTTTATTAACTTTTAATACTCTTTCTTTAAAACTTCCAAAGTGAGTAACTTTAACAAATTATTATTTTATAAACTTATTAATCTCTTTTTTCTATTAAGCCCACCATAAATAATTGACTGCATATTTAAAAAATAAAAATCAATATTGATGAGAAATTCTTTTTTTTGAAAAAAGTAAGTTAATAATTTATGGATACATGTAAGTATATATTTTTTACTTCTTTCTTTGTAATAAAGTAAATTTTAGAATATTTATTTTAAGTCTTTTTATTCAAGTATAGTTAAATAATTAATTTTCAGAAGAAAATATTAATTTTATAATTTATTTTGAGAAAAAATAATTAATTTTATAGTTAATTATTTTTGGTTCAAGAGTTTAATTTATCATTTTAAAAATGTAAATGAAGCTTTGCAATCGAAATAATTAAATATCAAATAAGTAAATGAACTGATATATTTATATTAGTAATTTTAATTAATTATGAATATTTAGAAATTTTAAATGCCTAAAAGACTATCTAATATAAAGCGCATCTATATGAATTTAATAAAATGATTTAAATCAAATAGTTGATCTAAATTCACTTAGATATTTCATATTCATAATTTTATTTTTCCAAGTAATTTTTTAAATTTCTTTCTAATTATACAAAGGATCTATTTTTTAAATATTTAGTAGTGTAGGTATTTGCCATAATTAGAATTATTAATTAGATTATTAGTTTTGTTAAAGGAGGTAAAGAACTGCTTGAAAAACATATACCTAAAAACTCAAAGTTACACATTAGAGAGAATCCTTAGGATTTAATTGATGATTACTCATCAATTAAACTTGAACCTGCTTCAAAATATTAGAAAAAAATTATTATCATATTTGCATTTGAAAATACTTAAAGGAATATTTGTAGAGCCTATAATATTTAGTATTATTATCCGTAGATCTATACTAGAAACAGCAAGAATTTTATAAATTTAAAGATAATTTAAAAATTTATTAAGTGCAAAGTAGCTTTCATAGAAGATTCTATAATCCATTTTTTCCGATTTAAAAATAATGAAACAATGGATCCCAGTAATGTGGAAATAACATAAAGAATACCATTTACAATTTTATATTAATCCTGTTATATTTTGAAATATCCAAAATCTAAGTAAGAAGTAGTAGTGCTGAATTATTAGTCATAAGAAGCATGAAATGCAAACAAGATAAAAAGTATAAAGATAAAGTTTTGGTTATTATAATAATTAAAAATAACTTTGAAAGAAATTCCTATTCCCTAGTGTGCGAGGTATTTTCTATATCTATTAGATTTCTATCTCAATCTTTCTATTTTACCATAGATAATTATTACTATTAATGTTCCTGCTAGTAAAATCAACATATAACCAATTTAAACATAAATATTACTAAATATTTACTTGTATTGTAAATAGTAAATTATATTTGGATATAGTCTATAAATGGAATTTAAAATTTAAAGAAATACCATAATGTCAAATCTAACTCTTAAATCATATTGAGTATCAAGAATCAAATATCTACATAATAAACCAATCTGATAATAAGATATGTTACTAAAAATAATTAAAAAAATTTTCATTTACTAATCATTGCCATCGTTTTATAATTTCATATTTAGGATTATACAAAAGATATATTGGCCTATACTTAGTAAAAAAGATTTATTTATAGATATTATATCAGCCATGAAAGAGAACATCTATTAAAATATAATTTGCATGCTTACTTTAACCACAGGGCAGAAACCTATACAAAGCTAATCATACTGAGCTATACTTTCTTAAAAGTAGCTTGTAGAAATTAAAGTCAAGACTAACCCTAGGATCATTAAACTAACTTTGTATTTTTTGATTACCCATATTTATTATTGTATATGTGTCTCTAGATTAGGAATTATTATTAATGATTTCAATTTAGAATTCTTGCTTTTGATCTTATTGGGTTAAACTTATATGACATTCTGATTGTTAACCATGATTTAAATGATTAGTTGAAATATAGTTTTTCTTTCAATTTAATTACAAAAAATCTTTAATTAAGAATATAAAACAACAATAACTTAAAAAAAATTAGATATTAATGGATATTATTAATATTAAAGTAACATGAATACTAATTATAAAAAATTATTACTTAAAATTTAAAAAAAAAGAAATAACTAAATACCACTTAAAATTACAGCTTACTAGTTTTAAACATTAACCTATAGTAATTTAAGTTAATTCTGTTAAAATTAATTTTTTTAATGCTATTTAATTAAATATTTTTATCTCATTCCTTAAATATTTATTAAATCATTCATTTTTATCAAATAAAAAAAAATTGTAAAAAATTCTTAAAAATAATTTTTTTTTTTAAACTTTCTCAATTAAAAATTAATTAATTTAAACATAAAATTTGCTTTCTAAAAAATATTAAATTTAAAAATAATTTTTAAAAATTAAATAAAATGTTTTTTATGAAGCATTATATTAATATTTTACAATTTAAATGTTAAAGAGCATGATTGGAATCATTTTATAGATAAGTATAAATAATTTTTTTATTTTATTTTTCAAACAACACTTCTTATAAATTAATTTTAAAAATAAAAATACTGCTTTTAATTCTTATGGGATAAATCATGTATGATACTAGTAATATTATAATAAGTAAGCTTTGGAGTCTGTAGCTCAGTTAATTGTTGATTGAAAGTAAACGAATCATTATTAAATTAATTCATAAAAATCAAAATTTATCTGTTAATAATCAAATTAAAAATATATTGATTAATTATTAAGGTTTTTACATTTACCAAAAAAAGAAAATCTTTGTAGCATTATTAGATAATTAATATAACAAAAAAATAAACATATTATTAAGCAATTTTAATACTATAAATGGACATCAAAAGATATCTAATAAACTTAAAGCCAAATACATAAAATATTGAAATAGAAAATAAGTAACTTAAATTATTTTATTAGCTTTGCTTTTAATAATTATATGAATACATTTTTATAAATTATTTTAACAATCAATCACCAAAAGGGGTATTCACAAAATAGATGGATTGATTGAACTTTTGGCTAATTTTAAAGATTTAAAACGACTTTCCTTTAAGAACAACAATATTAGAGTTATACCTATCAAATTATAAGAAATTCAAAGTTTGCAAGTGTTAGATATTTCTGGAAATCCAATAGAAAGCGTAATTTTTAATTGATTATAAGCTGATTTATTTGAAATATTGATATCAATACCGTTAAGTATTAGTTATAAGTATTTTTATTTATTAGTTGGATAATTTAGTGGAGGTTTTGATAAATCTCAGAGAGTTATAATCTTTAAATGTATCTCTTTCTAGTCTAGAAGAGGAAATGTTTTTGATTGAATCACTGCCATAACTGCTTTTTATTAACCAAAGGGGTAAGGAATATATATATTTAGATAAGAAAAATTAAGTTGCTTGTTAATAAAATTTTTAGAGGTTTAGCACCACCAGAACTAGTAAAATGATAATCACGAACATGAGGAATCTGTAAAATTAAAAAATGAAATTTATTTACTTAAAACAGAAAATTTAAAAAAAGGACTAAATCACAGACTTCGATGATTATTAATACTTTTAGAAAAAGAATGTAGATGAGGCAACAGTAATTTAATTATTTTTAAAAACAGCTTCAAATTCATTCAGTATATATTATTAAATTTTGTAATTAGGAAATATTTTAAGATCTTCAAGGCCTTTATAAAGATAATAATAGAGAAAGTGAGATTGAAACTAAAAGCATGTTCAACTAAAGCGTGTCTAAAATTATTTAAAACTTAAAGGAAAAACTATCTTAATAAGAGGATGATGATTAATACTAAAAGGGATTGATTTAAATAAAGCAAGCATACAATCTTTATGAAGTTTGTTTTAAAAAGACAATTGAGTATACAGATAAAGTAGATGAAAGATTATACTATTCTATAGCTTCTATCCATGATGCACACGCTATTATTTTTAAACAAATGTCATGTAAATAAATTTATAAATGCTATAATAAATAGTTTTTTCTTATATTCTAACGAAAAGAAATCATTTAAGAGCAATCTAAATAAATATAAATTTTAAAGACATAATCTCCTGTTAATGTATTAGACATAGGGGACAATTCAGCAGTGGTAAGTTTTCAACAAATAAAAGTAAGTTAATTATGATTATTTTATAGAATTATAAAGAGCTTCAGAATAGAATTGAACTTTTAGAGGAAGAGAATAAAAAATATTTGAATAAAATAATTAGATTATCTAAAGGAGAAAATCCTCTTAGGGATTCTACCTCCTATAAATTGAACTAATCTAATAACCTTGGAAACACAAATCCATCAATTAATATATCCATAGGAAATGCTAAGAATTTAACTTTAAATTAGTTAAAAGAGGTAATTCTTGAAATATATGCATCAAAAGAATGGTTTGATACCAAAGAATAAAAAAATTTGAAACTACCTCCTCAAACTATGGAGATGCACATGTATGAATACCTCACTTAAAAGTATGGATTAAAAGTAATGCTTTTTTATAGATAAAAACTGATTAAATAGAATATTAATTAATTAATTAGTCCATAGTTATAGAGTAGGCTTCTACAATAATATATTCTATAAAAAAATATTCTCATGAAGATAATGACATAGCTGTTTTTACAAAGATTTTAAGAAATGAATGCGATGAAAACTTCAGATTTGTACAAGGACAGCTGAAAAGAACTATAAAAGAATTGCTTAATGTAAATTTTATATTAAATTAAGCAATTTTACTGAAAATATTAATAATAGATGCATCTTAAAGGAAAATATCCCCTTAAAAACACAGCTGAGTTAAAAAGTATGGTGGATTCTAAATCAGCAGGGTTTGTAACTATTGAAGAAATAACAGATATAATAAATTACATGTATAACAAAGAAGACAGTAAACACTTAATTGAAAAAGTTAAAGATTTAATGTATTTTAATGTTCAAAGTCCTCCAAAGAAGTAAATCTTTAAATAATTAAATATTTAAAGTAACATTTCATAAATAAATAAATAAAAAAAGAAAAGGTCAAAAAAGAGAGGAGATTTCAAAAGAGAATATGGAAAGAAAAAAAATTTTATACAGCAGTTTCGAAAACGTTATTCTTGATTTCTAGTTAAAAAGCCATGAAAAATTCTTAAAGCCATTCATTTAATAATTTAAATAAATTGATACAGATTCTGACGGTGTTATAAATGAAGTAAGAAAATATTCAATCTAACAAGATATAATTTAAATAAAATTTTTTAAAATTAGGAAGAATTTATAATATTGATGAATCATTTAAATTTACCAATACCTTAGTCAGACATTGAAAAATATTTAAAGATGTTGGATCCTTTCACAACACAAACCTTTACATTTTCTCAAATTGTAAATCTTTTTTCTGAGGTAAATTTATTTTAATTCTTTATAAATATGAAAATTAATTGGTTATAAATAAAATTATAGTAAGTTATTTAAGTTGAAAATACTTCGATGTCTATCCTTTAGCACCTATCTATAAATTAAGCTATCTGATAGTGGCTAAGAGAATTTTAGTTTATCTTCTATATTAATTTAAAAAGAAGCTCAAAAAATTGTAAATTAATAAATACATATTGTAACATGTTTATTTTTTGTGATTTCACTAGTGTGCTTATATATTGCTTTTATCATAGTTATATAAAAAAATAAATAAATTAGTTTTAAATTATAAAAAATATCTTTAATTAATTTATTGGTAATTAATTAAACATATTATTAAGTCAAATCTAAAATAGTAGAAAGAAAGATATTATTTTTATCAATATTTATAGTTTTTTAAGAAAAGTTAAAAATTTAGATACTACACCCATATCAAATATAGAAATGGCTCAAGAACCAAAATATTAAAAAGTTTAAGAAAACTCTTAGTTTTTAGTTAACCCTGAAAGACTCATAGGTGCGTAATTATTGTTAATATTCACATTGCATTACAGCAACAACAGTAAAATAAAAAAAACTAATTATGAATAGAAATTTCTAAGGCTAATACTGAATAGAACAGTTAAGTTAAAGAATTTCTCGAGTTGTATGCAAAGACAGGTAAAAATTAAAATTATAACTGCAAAAATGATAAATTCAGCGATTAAAATTAACTTATTATTTTATAAAAGTCGAATGGAAAAAGTTCAAAGAGGGTTTTTTGTCTATGAATTACATATTTAAACCTGAAGATGTAATCTAATTTTAGTTTTGTCCTTCTTCAAATACTTCTGTTGCCTCCTTCTATCCTAAAAAGAAAAAAGTAAAGATTAATAAAGTTAACTTTGATATAACGCAAAATAAATAAATTATTTTTAACTCTAAAATTTTATAAAATATAGATATATATCTGCTAGAATTACATGTCTGATTAGAATATGTTTAATGCATTCGTTAATTACAATGTACGTATTATATTTTTAATATAATTTTTTTAAGACTGAAACTAGAATTTTATTCTAACTAATAAGTATTTACTCTTAAATTAAAAAAGATGACACTTCTTTATGATTTTTTAAGATCTGATGTAGATTTCAAGAGCTGCCCTCAAATACTTTGCATGAATGTAAAGTATTTTGTTTTTAAATTTTTAATTTATAAAATATTCTAATTTAATTTTAGATTAGAGCCACAAATATTTCTTCCTTTTGTAAGCCAAGTAAAACAACTTCATTTAAAAAACAAATCTAAGTCTTTATCAAAATAAAAAATAGATGATAAAAAATGTTTCTAAAATCATTTAAAGAAATAATTAAGAGGATTCAAGCCATGTGAAAGTAAAATTTAAAAATTAATTAGTAAATATTATTGATGTTTTTTATATAGATAAATTTGAGGAACACTTTAATAAAGCCTTCTAACAATGTCTTTTAGATATGGCACCAATACACTCTATAAAATCTAGAATTAATTGAAAAACGTTAATAGAAAGAATATATTCCTGAATCAGAATAGGATTCAAAATTAAATTAATTTAAGATAATTAAACGACTATTATTATATTTTATTCTTCTATGTATTACAATTATTTTTAATATATATTAATTAAACTACTTAGAATTATATAATAAATCAATTAAAATAATTTATTAAACAATCAAATTATGACATATCTTTAAAACCTTCAAATTATGAAATAATATTTACATTTATGCTATTAATTGTTATATTATAATTATATATTGATTATAATATAATGGATAGTGGGAACACGAGCCCAAATCAGAGTACTA